>NW_027183994.1:0-27905 GCF_041296385.1 Aphelocoma coerulescens | reverse complement strand
ATCAGCTTTCCTTTCCAACTAAATGTTCCTACTTGCAATCTTGCAATTCTTACTTGCAATCATGCAGAGCACCGTGCTTGAGGCTGGTGCATTGAAGAAAATTAAATTAGGGCTGTATCAGTACAAAGGAGAGATTGCCATTTGCAAAACCTCGTTTCGCTTAAGTTAGTAATATTGTAAGTGTTAATTGAGTGGTCATTGGTTGCCTATCACCATCCTGATGCACTAATTTCATCAAGTGTAAATATTGGTCACAAAAGGTGCCCATTCAGCAACCTGTTGCTGTCTCCACATGGAAGTGTCTTCCGGACGAAATCAAAAGACATTCGAAGAGCCAGGATCCGCAAAGGAACAAACTATTGCCACATGAATGGTGCTGGGCGCCATGAGGAGCAGTTAACTTTAACCTGCGCGCTGTCAGCACTCAGAAGAACAACCCCAGCATGGCAGGGGGGACTTGCAAAAGAAGGAAAGGCCCCTCACCTAGCTATAAACCACCCAAAGTGCAGAGCCAAGTTGAAAACACCACTGCTCTCAAATCAACCGTGTCAGGACAAAAAGATTTCACTGATCTCCCCCTTCCAGGTACAAACTCTTATGTGCACCACACTCAGAGGGCAATGTGAGCTCCCCAGCGCTGTCTTTCACTCTCGCAGAGTCCAGATACTAACTTGTGAACATCCTACACAAACATTAGCTCATGAAAGTGCCAGCTTGAGCAAGAACAGCAGACCCTCCCATTGCACCCCCTTGTCATCCAGAGTGCGGCGGTTTGTTGAAAATCATGGACTCGGAAAGACCAATGCAGCAACTGCTTTTCTCTCTCCTACTGCCTTTCCCTGAGCGAGAGGTAGATGGATGATGTGGACTTAGTGGAACAGAAAGAGTATGACTGTACTTATAAGGGAGGAAAACCCCCCACAGCATACTGTGCTGTGTGCAGTACACGCTCTGAAAAGAGACAAAGCTGAATGCTGCCAGCGGGCTTCGGTTCTCAGACTGCTTGCATGGGCAGAGCTGCGGGCTCTTTTAAGGATGGAAACTGGCATCTGTGAGTGTAAAGAATGTGACTTTCCACACAGCTTAGAAGAAAGGTGCATAGCCCCAGTGAGAAGTGTGTACGTGAAAGACTGGCAGAAGAAGTCGCAGTCCAGCAAGGCTGGTATCTTTTTCTTTGTGCCAAATAGGCACCTTGGGAACATGAAAGTACTTGATGGTAGCCAAACTGACAGTGAAGGCACAGAACACCGTCGGGTGTGTGCAGTGTACAGACGCAATGTAAAAGCCCTGAGTACCATTTGACTGCAGTCATAGTGCAAGTTTGCAACTGTACCATGCAAGGCCAGTGAAAGCTTCCTGTGCGGCCACATTTTCGTATTGGAGCTCGCTAGCTGGAAGTGATTCGGTTTGTCTGCAGTATCCGCTCGACTGAATGTGATGTGTCACTGGAAAGAAAAGTACAGACCAGCAGTGCGTTTGATATGGTTCAGGGGCTGCAAAGGGAATGTACAGGCCACCTCTGGGATTTTGGTCTTTGTGCATTCCCATGGCAGCAGTTCCTGGATGTTTTTGTTCTACAGTTTAGGCTCAGTGAGAGAGAAAAAATGCGAGAGCACGCATAGCAGAGCCACAGGGAGAATTGCTGAGGTATGAGTTGCGTGCTGTTCAGATACTGCCGTACCAAAGGCCTACCTAAACACTGCTGCTGATCTAGCATGTCTTTCTGTAGCAAGACTTGTTGGTACTGCAAAACAGAAGATGCGTGAGGTCAAATGAATCTGGACAGAAAATTTCAGACGAGCAGCCTATGAGTGCATGATTGAAACAGTAAATTTAGGTGACAGAATAGATCGTGGCATCGATTTGCGTAGTGTTAATATTCTCTGAAGGGAATGCAAAAAGCCAAGATGTGTTTTCCATTCTAGCTGTTCCTGACAAAAACTGAGGAATAAAACTTTCGTTCTAGATGGAATGTAACATTCAGTTCCCAGGATTTTGCACTCCAAAGTTCAACAAAAGAGTTTCCACAAGAATCTTGAGAAGAAGCACAATCACTTCCACCTAGAGCTGGAAGAGGAAGAGGCAGCGGCACAAGCAAGTGCCCTTGAGCGTCCTCCTTCCGAATGCTAGAACGTCAATTCAGCAGGCAGGAGTGCAGCAGCCACCCTTCGTCTTGCAAGCCCATACGACGCGCACACCAGCCCGGTGCTCTGCGGCTTCGTCCTTCGCCTTTTCGAGCACGCCGTACCTTCATTCTCCCGGAGGCGAACAGCGGTCTGCTTCTCGCACGGAACGCTGTGTCGGCAGCCAAGCGCTCCAGTGCACTGCTTCTGCCCAAACACGCCTGGGCCCTGCACCTCTCCTTCCCAGCGCTACGTAGCAGCACAATCTGTCCCTCTTGCGATCCCAAGCTAAGCGGAAAGCTTCTCGGCTACGTCTCCCGCAGAGAGCTGTGCCAGGACAATAAGCTTGCAAGCACTTTGCTCCTGACACTAGTGGCAACAGGGATTCGCACCACCTTCCAGGAGCAGTCCTCTTGCCTTTTACAAGGTGCAAAAGCGCCCCCTCTGTGGCGGTGCTGTCTGCCCGGTCTTTCTCGGCTCGAAGCACCACGAGGCACACAAGACTCTCTCGCAAGGACCGAAATTCCCGATAGGCGTCTCTGCGCTTTCTGCAATGCTGCACGCACAAGCCCGGTGCTCTGAGGCTTCGTTCTTCGCCTTTCGTTGTCTGGGCAGAAGAGAAGCCGAGCGAGGCCATTGTGCTTTGCCGCTTGTCAGTGTGCTGTGCACGGTTTTTCCGCAGCTCGAGCTAGCGGGAGACCCCTTCGGTTTCGCGGCGTCCACACTACCCATGGTAGCTCTCGCTCAGCGAAACTTGAAGGGGAGAAGCACTTGCTGGATGAGTCTTTCAGTGTGCAGGACTTTGAAAACACAGCAGCGCAATCGGGGCCACGAGAAGGACCGCTGAGAAGTCGCTCTCGCACAGAGAACCGTGCCAGGATGACGAGCTCGCCCAGCATTTGCCCCTGACACTTGGGGAACTCGTAGCTGCCAGTGCCTTCCAGGGGCAGTCTGCTTTCTGTCATAACCTGCATAGGGCCCGTCAGATGGTGGTGCTGTCTGCCTTCTCCTTCTCGGCCAGAGTGTACTCTGGTGCACACTCTGCAGTCTGGCAAGGAGCAAAGATCTTCGGTAGACATCTCGCACAGGAGAAAGTTGCCAAGAAAGAACCACGTTCTTCATCAGCCCTCTTCATGTCCCGATTGGGGTGCTGCCTTCAAAGCCTTGCACATTGAAAGACTTCTCCAGCAAGTGCTTCTCCCCTGGCGCACTTCGCTGAGTGAGAGCTGCATGGGCAGCGTGGACTCAGCGAAACCGAAAGGGTGTCGCTGTAGCTCGAGCTGAGCAAAGAAACCGTGCACGGTGCACCGTTGGTGGGTGCAGCATGCACGCGGAAAAGCAGCAAAGTTCACTGCCATCGCTGGCCTTCTCTTCAGTCCAGACCACTTAAGGCAAACAATTTAGCTGCAGAGCACTGGGCTTGCGTGTGCAGTGCACCAAATTGCCCAAGACCAGCAAGGGCTCGTTCACAAGCAGAGTCGGCTGAGAGCATTCTTGCTTGCTCCAGAAAGGAAGCCGCAGCTATAGTGCTTCATCCCACAGCGTGGACATAGGCACTTTCCTAGTTGTTCAGCCTTGCAGAGTCCCTGCAACTAGAGCTCAGCCAGGAGCAGGCGTCAAAGCAGAAGGCTTTCCTAAAGCACGCCTCTCCAACCAGCCTTCGGAAATCGCAAATGACACTGTGGCTCTGTGCCTTTCTTCTAAGACAGACGCCCACCTTGCTTTCACTCTCGCAGCTCCCTTGGCAGCCTCCAGCAGCTGCTTTCCTGGAGAACGGCCCGAGAAGTAGAAGCCAGGGCTGGGCTGCACCTTCGCCTTCCGCACGTAAGCGGCACCAGACTCACCGGTGCGCTCTGTTCTTCCCTCCTCCGCTGCATGCTACTACCATCGTGTTCTCGGAAAGACGGAGACTGAAGGGAAGCGCAAATGCTTCCACAGAGAGCTACAAGAGGAATAGGCAGCAGCAGCACAGGAAAGTGCCGTGGAACTTCCTCCTTCCCAAGGCTATAACGTCAATTCAGCAGGCAGGAGAGTGGCAGCCACGCTCGTCTTGCAGCCCGTACAACGAGCACGCGAGCCCGGCGCTCCGCGGCTTCGTTCTTCGCCTTTTCGAGCACGCCGTACCTTCGTTCCCCCGGAGGCGGACGGTCTTCTGCTTCTCGCCCGGAACACTGTGCCCGGCAGTGCAGCGCTTTCTGCGGCAAGCTGCAAAGCGCCCGTCAGATGGCGATGCTGTCTGCCCGCTCCTCGGCTCGAGTGTACTCCGGCGCACGCTGCCGTCTCGCAAGGAGCAAAGAGCTTCGGTAGACATCTCGCACAGGAGAAAGTTGCCAAGAAAGAACCACGTTCTTCATCAGCCCTCCTCATGTCCCGATTGGGGTGCTGCCTTCAAAGCCTTGCACATTGAAAGACTTCTCCAGCAAGTGCTTCTCCCCTGGCGCACTTCGCTGAGTGAGAGCTGCATGGGCAGCGTGGACTCAGCGAAACCGAAAGGGTGTCGCTGTAGCTCGAGCTGAGCAAAGAAACCGTGCACGGTGCACCGTTGGTGGGTGCAGCATGCACGCGGAAAAGCAGCAAAGTTCACTGCCATCGCTGGCCTTCTCTTCAGTCCAGACCACTTAAGGCAAACAATTTAGCTGCAGAGCACTGGGCTTGCGTGTGCAGTGCACCAAATTGCCCAAGACCAGCAAGGGCTCGTTCACAAGCAGAGTCGGCTGAGAGCATTCTTGCTTGCTCCAGAAAGGAAGCCGCAGCTATAGTGCTTCATCCCACAGCGTGGACATAGGCACTTTCCTAGTTGTTCAGCCTTGCAGAGTCCCTGCAACTAGAGCTCAGCCAGGAGCAGGCGTCAAAGCAGAAGGCTTTCCTAAAGCACGCCTCTCCAACCAGCCTTCGGAAATCGCAAATGACACTGTGGCTCTGTGCCTTTCTTCTAAGACAGACGCCCACCTTGCTTTCACTCTCGCAGCTCCCTTGGCAGCCTCCAGCAGCTGCTTTCCTGGAGAACGGCCCGAGAAGTAGAAGCCAGGGCTGGGCTGCACCTTCGCCTTCCGCACGTAAGCGGCACCAGACTCACCGGTGCGCTCTGTTCTTCCCTCCTCCGCTGCATGCTACTACCATCGTGTTCTCGGAAAGACGGAGACTGAAGGGAAGCGCAAATGCTTCCACAGAGAGCTACAAGAGGAATAGGCAGCAGCAGCACAGGTAAGTGCCGTGGAACTTCCTCCTTCCCAAGGCTATAACGTCAATTCAGCAGGCAGGAGAGTGGCAGCCACGCTCGTCTTGCAGCCCGTACAACGAGCACGCGAGCCCGGCGCTCCGCGGCTTCGTTCTTCGCCTTTTCGAGCACGCCGTACCTTCGTTCCCCCGGAGGCGGACGGTCTTCTGCTTCTCGCCCGGAACACTGTGCCCGGCAGTGCAGCGCTTTCTGCGGCAAGCTGCAAAGCGCCCGTCAGATGGCGATGCTGTCTGCCCGCTCCTCGGCTCGAGTGTACTCCGGCGCACGCTGCCGTCTCGCAAGGAGCAAAGAGCTTCGGTAGACATCTCGCACAGGAGAAAGGTGCCAGGACGACACCACATTCCTCCTCACCCCTTCTCGTGGCCCACATTGTGGTGCTGCCTTCAAAGCCGTGCGCATTGAAAGACTCTTCCAGCAAGTGCTTCTCCCCTGGCACACTTCGCTCAGCGACAGCTACGTGGGCAGCGTGGACTCAGCGAAACTGAAAGGGTGTCCTTGTAGCTCGAGCTTGTTGGAGAGGATGAAAGTTTGGTAAGAAAGTTTCACAGCTATGTAAGCTTGACAGAAAGATCTCTGAATGTAGAAACTTAGCATGAGGTAGAAATGGAAACGAGTTTTGATAGAGAGTAAAAGGTGTTTTGCTGAAACACTGATCACTGAATAACTGAGAAGGCAAAGGTTGGAGATTGAGTTGGAAGGAGATGTTTTTTATTAGGACACCGGTATGTGAGTACAAACAAGCACATGTTTTTCACCAAGTAAATAAGTCTCAAGAAGGCCATAAGGAAATCGAAAACATGTTTTTACCAAAAAGAGAGCTATCGCAGGCAAACAAGAAATGTCGATGTAGCAAGAAGAAGAGAGGTCTGAGAATTTTCCACTGTAAGCTTAAATTGTAACATACTTACTCTTGTGATTGGATAAGAATGACTATAATATGGTAATGGTAGTAGTCATGATAGGCTACAGGCAAATGTAAAGGTATTGTTGTATGGTGCTTATTGGTTGCTATGTATTGAGATACTCAGCAAAGAAAAATACATAATGCTTTCTAACTTGAACAGAAAGCGGCTCCAGGTATGCCTACCAGCTGTAGCTGACAGCTGTAGGGCTGGCTCTGGATACCCACTCCCTGAAATGCTGTAACTTCGCCTATGCAATACACAGCTTTCAAGAGAGCCGCCTGAAGTCCAGACACCCTTCGCGAGCCTTTCTCCTATAGAGCTGTGGAAAGAAATCGTGCACGCTACACCGAGGGTGCGTGCAGCATGCACGAGCAAAAGCGGCAAAGTTCAGTGCCCTCGCTGGGCTTCCCTTCCGTGCGGATAACGTGAGGCGAAAAATGAAGCCGCAGAGCACCGGGCTTGCAGGTGCAGTGCACCGAGTTGCAGAAGTCCAGCAGGCTCGTTCACAAGCCAAGCCGGCTGAGGGAGTCCTCGCGTCTCCAAAAGGGAACGCGGAGCCGTAGCACTTCATCCCACAGCGTGGAGATAGGCACTTTCCTAGTCGTTCAGCCTTGCAGAGTCCCTGCAGCTAGAGCTCACCCAGGAGCAGGCGTCAAAGCAGAAGGCCCTCCTAAAGCACCCTTTCTCCAAGCAGCCTCCTGAAAGGGCGCATCACAGTGCGGCTCTGCGCCTTTCTTCTAAGACAGACGCCCGCTATACTTTCGTGCTCGCAGCTCCCTTGGCAGCCTCCAGCAGCTACTCTCCTGGAGAACGGCCGTAGACGTCAAAGCCAGTGCTGGGCTGCACCTCCGCCCTCCCCAGGTAAGCAACAGCGAACTCACCGGTGCACTCTGTACTTCCCTCCTCCGCTTGCATCCTACATGCATTCGTGTTCTCCGAAACTCAGAGACTGAAGGGAAGGGCAATTGCTTCCCCAGATAGCTGCAAGGGCACTAGGCAGCAGCAGCACAAATTTCACATGACCTGATGCACTGTAGAGATATTACCCTGTTACCCCTCCTTTCTCCTCGTCCTCGACCAATTGTGGTGGGATGTCGAAAGGCTTGGCCAGCGAAAAGCTCATCCAGCAAGGGCGTCTCTCTTGACGCATTTCCCTGACCGAGAGCTACACAGATGGTCTGGACACTGTAAAACAGCAAGAAAATAATTCTATGTCCAGCTGAGGAAAATCCGTGCACAGAAAAATGTAGATGCCTGCAGTAAACAATCTGAAGAGCGGCAAAGCTCCAAGCCATCGCTGCGCTTCAGTCCTGTCCGGACCACAGAAGGCGAAGAACGAAGCAGCTGGGCACCGGCTTCATGGACTCAGTGGCGCGACTTGCAAACGTCCAGCCAAGAGCTGCTTCAACAAGCAGATTCAGCCGAGAATGCTCTGCCTGCACTTTCCCTCGCAGCGCTAGGCAGCACCACGTTCTGTTTGCGTGGCAGCCTGATTCTTAACGGAAAGATTCTCAATGCCTGTGTCTGGCACAGAGAACGGTTTTAGGTCAGCAAGCTCACCCGGCGCTTACCCTCGACGCGTGCAAACCTGTATTTGCACCGCATTCCAGTGGCAGCCCTCTTTCCTTTCCAGCCGGCACAGCGCCGTCAGATCGCGGTGCTCTCTGCACCTGCCTTCTCGCTTCCAAGTGCCACCGCGCACATTACAGCCTTGCAGGGAGCGAAGAGGCGGAGAGGCGTCTCGCAAAGAAGAACGTGCCGGGACGAAAAGGTGCTCTTTCCTTTCTCCTCCTCCTTTGCCCGAATGGTGGTGCTGTGTTGAAAGGCTTGGCCAGCGAAAAGCTCATCCAGCAAGTGTTTCTCTCCTGACGCCTTTCGCTGAGCGAGAGAGCTACACGGACACTTTCGACTCGGGGAAACAGCAAGAGAATGACTGTACGTCGAGCTGAGGAAAAGCCGTGCACAGCAGCCTGTGGCTGCGTGCAGTGTTCACGCTGAAGAGCGGCAAAGCTCCAAGCCATCGCTGCGCTTCAGTCCTGTCCGGACCACAGAAGGCGAAGAACGAAGCAGCTGGGCACCGGCTTCATGGGCTCAGTGGAGCGACTTGCAAATGTCCAGCCAAGAGCTGCTTCAACAAGCAGATTCAGCTGAGAATGCTCTGCCTGCTTCAACAAAGTAAGGCGCAGCCCTTGCACTGCAGCACACTGCCTGGCCAGAAACAGGTTCTTACACCTTCAGTGCTGCCGAGCCCACGCAGCTTGAGCACACCCAGAAGGACGCGTCCAGAAAGAAGGCGTTCTTCGAGTGCCTTGTCCTTCCTTGTTCTGTCTTTCATCTGCACCTGAAACAGTGGGTCTACGTGTTTTCCTTCCCAGGGAAAAGAACTTTCATTCTTGTCCAGGAGTCTATGGCTAAAATGGTGATTGCATGTCCCATATCCAATACAACCAAGGATTACTCCCGGAGGAAAGCTGCCAGGACAGATGGGTCTTGCTGGCTTTGACCACCCCTGGGCCACCTCTCATATTCTCCTGAAACAGTGGGGTACATGAAGGCATTGCCATACCTGATCATCCCTTGCCATGCAGAGCCCAGCCTTGCATTGCCTTACAGACACCTCTGTGTACCTCCCTTGCCCTTCCTATGTCTCCATTGCATGGCCTTGTTCACCAATCTCCCACCTTGACTTTCTTACCCCTTGTTTCCTGGTCTTGTCTTGCCTGCTTCTCCTATGACTCTCTTGGCCTTGCCTAAGTCTCTCTTGCCTTGCTTTGCAAAGCCAACACTTGCCTTGCCCTGCTACCCCTCTTTCCCTCGCCTAGTCTACCCACACCTACCCACCTTTGACTGGCCTATCCATCCGATCATCACCTTTTCTGCACCACCCCTCCATGCTCTTGTCTTGCCTTGGCCTGCCTACCCTTCCCTTGCCTTGCACTGCCTTGCATAACCCTTGCCCTTCTTGACATTTGTGCCCCTTTCCAACATGGCCTTGCTTTCCTTTGCCTACCCCTCCCAATCCCTGCTTTGCCTACAGATTCCTGGCCTTCTTTTGTCTACCACTCCTTTGCCTTTTGTGGGAACCAACAGCTGGTCTGAAGGCCTCACAGACATTTCCGTTGATACAATCATTTTGTACCCGTGAGAATTGCAGAAGCAAGAAGATAAACAACAGAAAGAAGTTGTAACAGCTGCAAAAGGGACGATACTGGCTGATGTTTAGCAAAGAATGTGTGTACACTATAGACAACCAATAGTATTGTATTATAGCAAAATAATAGTCCATGCACATGTAGCTAAAAAAGTGCATAAGAGAAGATGCATAAATAATACAAGTGGTTTTTTGCCATTGCTCGGGGCAGAGAGTGTATGTGTGTCGTGACCGTCTCAACAGCAACAGCCTTGCACTGCCTTTCATAACCAGCCCCTGCCTACTGCCTCCTTCCCTGGCCTTCCATGTCTTGTCTTCCTCTCCTTTGATTTAACTTGCTTCTCCTATCTCTCCCTTGCTTGCCTTACTCCACTGACCTTTCTGTGTTCTTGCCTTGACTTGCCTAGCTGTTCCTTGCTTCACATTGCTTTGTGTAAGCATTCCCTGTTTTTATTTGCCTACCCCTTTCTTGCCTGGCCTTTCCTTGCCTAGCCTTTCTTGTCTTTGCCTGCCCTCTGCATCACTGGACTTACCTTCCTATGCCCTGCCTTCCCTACAACTTCTGGGCCTTCTCTTGCCTCGCACTCATTGGCCCTACTTTGCTGCCTGCTCACTGCTCTTGCTTTGCTTTCCCTAACTTTCCCTTGACTTGACTAGAATTGCCTAAACTTGCTTTGACTGCATTGCCTTGCCTGCATGGAAGAAAAGGCAAGGCAGGGCAAAGCAAGGAAATCATAGGCAGGGCAGGGCAAGGGAGACATAGGCAAGAGAGACGTAGCCAAGGAAGGCAAAGCAAGGGTAGGCTAGGAAAAACCAGGCAATGGTACTGAAGGCAACGCAAGGCCAAGTGACTCATAATGCCTTTCCTTGGAATGCAAAGGTCTGAATCCCAGTGTTGGTGGAGCAGATGATAAGGTCCCATGGGGAAGTAAACTCAACTGAGACATTTCTCTCCTGGCACCTCTTGTGTAGGAGCAATTCTTAGATATATTCAATATTGGCGGTAGCACGCCAGTTCCTCAGAGAGGATGACAATGCTTTTCCATGGGAAGGAAAGCACCTAGCCCCAGTGTTTCAGGTGCACATAAGAAGCTGCCTAGTGGAGGTAAAGGGCAGCAGCAACTTTCTGTCCTGGCATATTTGGTGTAGAAGCACTGCCTTGATTTGTACAAGTATGGAGTTGCTACGCCCTATTTTCAAGGCAGTCTCCTGAAAAAGTCAATTTTGGCATGTCGTTTCCACTTCTGAAAGGTGGTCTTCTGAACTCTTGGCAGTAAGCCAAGACAAGCAGCTATGCTCATCCTTGGTGTGCAGCTGATTTAGACACCAGGGCAGGTAATGTCCAGTAACAGTGTTCTGGCACATTGGATGGGAGCAGTTCCTGGATGTTTTCTATTTTGGAGGAGGAGATCCCAGTTCTTCTGAGATGGGCTCATAGTTTCTCTCTTTGGCAAAGAAAGCAGTTTTGGATCTGCATGTAGGGTGTTCTCAGCGAATTAATGGCTTTTCCTCATGGGCAGTTCTGTGGGCTATAGCTGTTGAACTGTTAGAGAAGGAATGAAAAAGCCAAGCTGTTGAATAAATTTGCATCCTGCTGACTTTAGCAGCCCCTGATAAAATTCTGTTTGCATCCTGACTCTGTGAGACTGAAGGATTATGATGGTACTTAAAGCTGAGGAGGAAAGTGCACATAGAAGAGCATGTGAATTTAATGGCTCTTCCTAGTAGGCAGTTCTCTGGGCTAGAGCTGTTGAACTGTTAGAGAGGGAATGCAAGAGCCAAGCTTCTGAGCTCTTTTCCCTGCTACCTTTAAAGTATGAGCATTCCCTGGTGCTCTCCTATTTGGATAATAAGTTAGAGTGGGTTTCACATTCACTTTGAAGAATAGAAACAGCGCCATGTGAACCTGTGCCATCAGCTTTCCTTTCCAACTAAATGTTCCTACTTGCAATCTTGCAATTCTTACTTGCAATCATGCAGAGCACCGTGCTTGAGGCTGGTGCATTGAAGAAAATTAAATTAGGGCTGTATCAGTACAAAGGAGAGATTGCCATTTGCAAAACCTCGTTTCGCTTAAGTTAGTAATATTGTAAGTGTTAATTGAGTGGTCATTGGTTGCCTATCACCATCCTGATGCACTAATTTCATCAAGTGTAAATATTGGTCACAAAAGGTGCCCATTCAGCAACCTGTTGCTGTCTCCACATGGAAGTGTCTTCCGGACGAAATCAAAAGACATTCGAAGAGCCAGGATCCGCAAAGGAACAAACTATTGCCACATGAATGGTGCTGGGCGCCATGAGGAGCAGTTAACTTTAACCTGCGCGCTGTCAGCACTCAGAAGAACAACCCCAGCATGGCAGGGGGGACTTGCAAAAGAAGGAAAGGCCCCTCACCTAGCTATAAACCACCCAAAGTGCAGAGCCAAGTTGAAAACACCACTGCTCTCAAATCAACCGTGTCAGGACAAAAAGATTTCACTGATCTCCCCCTTCCAGGTACAAACTCTTATGTGCACCACACTCAGAGGGCAATGTGAGCTCCCCAGCGCTGTCTTTCACTCTCGCAGAGTCCAGATACTAACTTGTGAACATCCTACACAAACATTAGCTCATGAAAGTGCCAGCTTGAGCAAGAACAGCAGACCCTCCCATTGCACCCCCTTGTCATCCAGAGTGCGGCGGTTTGTTGAAAATCATGGACTCGGAAAGACCAATGCAGCAACTGCTTTTCTCTCTCCTACTGCCTTTCCCTGAGCGAGAGGTAGATGGATGATGTGGACTTAGTGGAACAGAAAGAGTATGACTGTACTTATAAGGGAGGAAAACCCCCCACAGCATACTGTGCTGTGTGCAGTACACGCTCTGAAAAGAGACAAAGCTGAATGCTGCCAGCGGGCTTCGGTTCTCAGACTGCTTGCATGGGCAGAGCTGCGGGCTCTTTTAAGGATGGAAACTGGCATCTGTGAGTGTAAAGAATGTGACTTTCCACACAGCTTAGAAGAAAGGTGCATAGCCCCAGTGAGAAGTGTGTACGTGAAAGACTGGCAGAAGAAGTCGCAGTCCAGCAAGGCTGGTATCTTTTTCTTTGTGCCAAATAGGCACCTTGGGAACATGAAAGTACTTGATGGTAGCCAAACTGACAGTGAAGGCACAGAACACCGTCGGGTGTGTGCAGTGTACAGACGCAATGTAAAAGCCCTGAGTACCATTTGACTGCAGTCATAGTGCAAGTTTGCAACTGTACCATGCAAGGCCAGTGAAAGCTTCCTGTGCGGCCACATTTTCGTATTGGAGCTCGCTAGCTGGAAGTGATTCGGTTTGTCTGCAGTATCCGCTCGACTGAATGTGATGTGTCACTGGAAAGAAAAGTACAGACCAGCAGTGCGTTTGATATGGTTCAGGGGCTGCAAAGGGAATGTACAGGCCACCTCTGGGATTTTGGTCTTTGTGCATTCCCATGGCAGCAGTTCCTGGATGTTTTTGTTCTACAGTTTAGGCTCAGTGAGAGAGAAAAAATGCGAGAGCACGCATAGCAGAGCCACAGGGAGAATTGCTGAGGTATGAGTTGCGTGCTGTTCAGATACTGCCGTACCAAAGGCCTACCTAAACACTGCTGCTGATCTAGCATGTCTTTCTGTAGCAAGACTTGTTGGTACTGCAAAACAGAAGATGCGTGAGGTCAAATGAATCTGGACAGAAAATTTCAGACGAGCAGCCTATGAGTGCATGATTGAAACAGTAAATTTAGGTGACAGAATAGATCGTGGCATCGATTTGCGTAGTGTTAATATTCTCTGAAGGGAATGCAAAAAGCCAAGATGTGTTTTCCATTCTAGCTGTTCCTGACAAAAACTGAGGAATAAAACTTTCGTTCTAGATGGAATGTAACATTCAGTTCCCAGGATTTTGCACTCCAAAGTTCAACAAGAGTTTCCACAAGAATCTTGAGAAGAAGCACAATCACTTCCACCTAGAGCTGGAAGAGGAAGAGGCAGCGGCACAAGCAAGTGCCCTTGAGCGTCCTCCTTCCGAATGCTAGAACGTCAATTCAGCAGGCAGGAGTGCAGCAGCCACCCTTCGTCTTGCAAGCCCATACGACGCGCACACCAGCCCGGTGCTCTGCGGCTTCGTCCTTCGCCTTTTCGAGCACGCCGTACCTTCATTCTCCCGGAGGCGAACAGCGGTCTGCTTCTCGCACGGAACGCTGTGTCGGCAGCCAAGCGCTCCAGTGCACTGCTTCTGCCCAAACACGCCTGGGCCCTGCACCTCTCCTTCCCAGCGCTACGTAGCAGCACAATCTGTCCCTCTTGCGATCCCAAGCTAAGCGGAAAGCTTCTCGGCTACGTCTCCCGCAGAGAGCTGTGCCAGGACAATAAGCTTGCAAGCACTTTGCTCCTGACACTAGTGGCAACAGGGATTCGCACCACCTTCCAGGAGCAGTCCTCTTGCCTTTTACAAGGTGCAAAAGCGCCCCCTCTGTGGCGGTGCTGTCTGCCCGGTCTTTCTCGGCTCGAAGCACCACGAGGCACACAAGACTCTCTCGCAAGGACCGAAATTCCCGATAGGCGTCTCTGCGCTTTCTGCAATGCTGCACGCACAAGCCCGGTGCTCTGAGGCTTCGTTCTTCGCCTTTCGTTGTCTGGGCAGAAGAGAAGCCGAGCGAGGCCATTGTGCTTTGCTGCTTGTCAGTGTGCTGTGCACGGTTTTTCCGCAGCTCGAGCTAGCGGGAGACCCCTTCGGTTTCGCGGCGTCCACACTACCCATGGTAGCTCTCGCTCAGCGAAACTTGAAGGGGAGAAGCACTTGCTGGATGAGTCTTTCAGTGTGCAGGACTTTGAAAACACAGCAGCGCAATCGGGGCCACGAGAAGGACCGCTGAGAAGTCGCTCTCGCACAGAGAACCGTGCCAGGATGACGAGCTCGCCCAGCATTTGCCCCTGACACTTGGGGAACTCGTAGCTGCCAGTGCCTTCCAGGGGCAGTCTGCTTTCTGTCATAACCTGCATAGGGCCCGTCAGATGGTGGTGCTGTCTGCCTTCTCCTTCTCGGCCAGAGTGTACTCTGGTGCACACTGCAGTCTGGCAAGGAGCAAAGATCTTCGGTAGACATCTCGCACAGGAGAAAGTTGCCAAGAAAGAACCACGTTCTTCATCAGCCCTCTTCATGTCCCGATTGGGGTGCTGCCTTCAAAGCCTTGCACGTTGAAAGACTTCTCCAGCAAGTGCTTCTCCCCTGGCGCACTTCGCTGAGTGAGAGCTGCATGGGCAGCGTGGACTCAGCGAAACCGAAAGGGTGTCGCTGTAGCTCGAGCTGAGCAAAGAAACCGTGCACGGTGCACCGTTGGTGGGTGCAGCATGCACGCGGAAAAGCAGCAAAGTTCACTGCCATCGCTGGCCTTCTCTTCAGTCCAGACCACTTAAGGCAAACAATTTAGCTGCAGAGCACTGGGCTTGCGTGTGCAGTGCACCAAATTGCCCAAGACCAGCAAGGGCTCGTTCACAAGCAGAGTCGGCTGAGAGCATTCTTGCTTGCTCCAGAAAGGAAGCCGCAGCTATAGTGCTTCATCCCACAGCGTGGACATAGGCACTTTCCTAGTTGTTCAGCCTTGCAGAGTCCCTGCAACTAGAGCTCAGCCAGGAGCAGGCGTCAAAGCAGAAGGCTTTCCTAAAGCACGCCTCTCCAACCAGCCTTCGGAAATCGCAAATGACACTGTGGCTCTGTGCCTTTCTTCTAAGACAGACGCCCACCTTGCTTTCACTCTCGCAGCTCCCTTGGCAGCCTCCAGCAGCTGCTTTCCTGGAGAACGGCCCGAGAAGTAGAAGCCAGGGCTGGGCTGCACCTTCGCCTTCCGCACGTAAGCGGCACCAGACTCACCGGTGCGCTCTGTTCTTCCCTCCTCCGCTGCATGCTACTACCATCGTGTTCTCGGAAAGACGGAGACTGAAGGGAAGCGCAAATGCTTCCACAGAGAGCTACAAGAGGAATAGGCAGCAGCAGCACAGGAAAGTGCCGTGGAACTTCCTCCTTCCCAAGGCTATAACGTCAATTCAGCAGGCAGGAGAGTGGCAGCCACGCTCGTCTTGCAGCCCGTACAACGAGCACGCGAGCCCGGCGCTCCGCGGCTTCGTTCTTCGCCTTTTCGAGCACGCCGTACCTTCGTTCCCCCGGAGGCGGACGGTCTTCTGCTTCTCGCCCGGAACACTGTGCTCGGCAGTGCAGCGCTTTCTGCGGCAAGCTGCAAAGCGCCCGTCAGATGGCGATGCTGTCTGCCCGCTCCTCGGCTCGAGTGTACTCCGGCGCACGCTGCCGTCTCGCAAGGAGCAAAGAGCTTCGGTAGACATCTCGCACAGGAGAAAGTTGCCAAGAAAGAACCACGTTCTTCATCAGCCCTCCTCATGTCCCGATTGGGGTGCTGCCTTCAAAGCCTTGCACATTGAAAGACTTCTCCAGCAAGTGCTTCTCCCCTGGCGCACTTCGCTGAGTGAGAGCTGCATGGGCAGCGTGGACTCAGCGAAACCGAAAGGGTGTCGCTGTAGCTCGAGCTGAGCAAAGAAACCGTGCACGGTGCACCGTTGGTGGGTGCAGCATGCACGCGGAAAAGCAGCAAAGTTCACTGCCATCGCTGGCCTTCTCTTCAGTCCAGACCACTTAAGGCAAACAATTTAGCTGCAGAGCACTGGGCTTGCGTGTGCAGTGCACCAAATTGCCCAAGACCAGCAAGGGCTCGTTCACAAGCAGAGTCGGCTGAGAGCATTCTTGCTTGCTCCAGAAAGGAAGCCGCAGCTATAGTGCTTCATCCCACAGCGTGGACATAGGCACTTTCCTAGTTGTTCAGCCTTGCAGAGTCCCTGCAACTAGAGCTCAGCCAGGAGCAGGCGTCAAAGCAGAAGGCTTTCCTAAAGCACGCCTCTCCAACCAGCCTTCGGAAATCGCAAATGACACTGTGGCTCTGTGCCTTTCTTCTAAGACAGACGCCCACCTTGCTTTCACTCTCGCAGCTCCCTTGGCAGCCTCCAGCAGCTGCTTTCCTGGAGAACGGCCCGAGAAGTAGAAGCCAGGGCTGGGCTGCACCTTCGCCTTCCGCACGTAAGCGGCACCAGACTCACCGGTGCGCTCTGTTCTTCCCTCCTCCGCTGCATGCTACTACCATCGTGTTCTCGGAAAGACGGAGACTGAAGGGAAGCGCAAATGCTTCCACAGAGAGCTACAAGAGGAATAGGCAGCAGCAGCACAGGTAAGTGCCGTGGAACTTCCTCCTTCCCAAGGCTATAACGTCAATTCAGCAGGCAGGAGAGTGGCAGCCACGCTCGTCTTGCAGCCCGTACAACGAGCACGCGAGCCCGGCGCTCCGCGGCTTCGTTCTTCGCCTTTTCGAGCACGCCGTACCTTCGTTCCCCCGGAGGCGGACGGTCTTCTGCTTCTCGCCCGGAACACTGTGCCCGGCAGTGCAGCGCTTTCTGCGGCAAGCTGCAAAGCGCCCGTCAGATGGCGATGCTGTCTGCCCGCTCCTCGGCTCGAGTGTACTCCGGCGCACGCTGCCGTCTCGCAAGGAGCAAAGAGCTTCGGTAGACATCTCGCACAGGAGAAAGGTGCCAGGACGACACCACATTCCTCCTCACCCCTTCTCGTGGCCCACATTGTGGTGCTGCCTTCAAAGCCGTGCGCATTGAAAGACTCTTCCAGCAAGTGCTTCTCCCCTGGCACACTTCGCTCAGCGACAGCTACGTGGGCAGCGTGGACTCAGCGAAACTGAAAGGGTGTCCTTGTAGCTCGAGCTTGTTGGAGAGGATGAAAGTTTGGTAAGAAAGTTTCACAGCTATGTAAGCTTGACAGAAAGATCTCTGAATGTAGAAACTTAGCATGAGGTAGAAATGGAAACGAGTTTTGATAGAGAGTAAAAGGTGTTTTGCTGAAACACTGATCACTGAATAACTGAGAAGGCAAAGGTTGGAGATTGAGTTGGAAGGAGATGTTTTTTATTAGGACACCGGTATGTGAGTACAAACAAGCACATGTTTTTCACCAAGTAAATAAGTCTCAAGAAGGCCATAAGGAAATAGAAAACATGTTTTTACCAAAAAGAGAGCTATCGCAGGCAAACAAGAAATGTCGATGTAGCAAGAAGAAGAGAGGTCTGAGAATTTTCCACTGTAAGCTTAAATTGTAACATACTTACTCTTGTGATTGGATAAGAATGACTATAATATGGTAATGGTAGTAGTCATGATAGGCTACAGGCAAATGTAAAGGTATTGTTGTATGGTGCTTATTGGTTGCTATGTATTGAGATACTCAGCAAAGAAAAATACATAATGCTTTCTAACTTGAACAGAAAGCGGCTCCAGGTATGCCTACCAGCTGTAGCTGACAGCTGTAGGGCTGGCTCTGGATACCCACTCCCTGAAATGCTGTAACTTCGCCTATGCAATACACAGCTTTCAAGAGAGCCGCCTGAAGTCCAGACACCCTTCGCGAGCCTTTCTCCTATAGAGCTGTGGAAAGAAATCGTGCACGCTACACCGAGGGTGCGTGCAGCATGCACGAGCAAAAGCGGCAAAGTTCAGTGCCCTCGCTGGGCTTCCCTTCCGTGCGGATAACGTGAGGCGAAAAATGAAGCCGCAGAGCACCGGGCTTGCAGGTGCAGTGCACCGAGTTGCAGAAGTCCAGCAGGCTCGTTCACAAGCCAAGCCGGCTGAGGGAGTCCTCGCGTCTCCAAAAGGGAACGCGGAGCCGTAGCACTTCATCCCACAGCGTGGAGATAGGCACTTTCCTAGTCGTTCAGCCTTGCAGAGTCCCTGCAGCTAGAGCTCACCCAGGAGCAGGCGTCAAAGCAGAAGGCCCTCCTAAAGCACCCTTTCTCCAAGCAGCCTCCTGAAAGGGCGCATCACAGTGCGGCTCTGCGCCTTTCTTCTAAGACAGACGCCCGCTATACTTTCGTGCTCGCAGCTCCCTTGGCAGCCTCCAGCAGCTACTCTCCTGGAGAACGGCCGTAGACGTCAAAGCCAGTGCTGGGCTGCACCTCCGCCCTCCCCAGGTAAGCAACAGCGAACTCACCGGTGCACTCTGTACTTCCCTCCTCCGCTTGCATCCTACATGCATTCGTGTTCTCCGAAACTCAGAGACTGAAGGGAAGGGCAATTGCTTCCCCAGATAGCTGCAAGGGCACTAGGCAGCAGCAGCACAAATTTCACATGACCTGATGCACTGTAGAGATATTACCCTGTTACCCCTCCTTTCTCCTCGTCCTCGACCAATTGTGGTGGGATGTCGAAAGGCTTGGCCAGCGAAAAGCTCATCCAGCAAGGGCGTCTCTCTTGACGCATTTCCCTGACCGAGAGCTACACAGATGGTCTGGACACTGTAAAACAGCAAGAAAATAATTCTATGTCCAGCTGAGGAAAATCCGTGCACAGAAAAATGTAGATGCCTGCAGTAAACAATCTGAAGAGCGGCAAAGCTCCAAGCCATCGCTGCGCTTCAGTCCTGTCCGGACCACAGAAGGCGAAGAACGAAGCAGCTGGGCACCGGCTTCATGGACTCAGTGGCGCGACTTGCAAACGTCCAGCCAAGAGCTGCTTCAACAAGCAGATTCAGCCGAGAATGCTCTGCCTGCACTTTCCCTCGCAGCGCTAGGCAGCACCACGTTCTGTTTGCGTGGCAGCCTGATTCTTAACGGAAAGATTCTCAATGCCTGTGTCTGGCACAGAGAACGGTTTTAGGTCAGCAAGCTCACCCGGCGCTTACCCTCGACGCGTGCAAACCTGTATTTGCACCGCATTCCAGTGGCAGCCCTCTTTCCTTTCCAGCCGGCACAGCGCCGTCAGATCGCGGTGCTCTCTGCACCTGCCTTCTCGCTTCCAAGTGCCACCGCGCACATTACAGCCTTGCAGGGAGCGAAGAGGCGGAGAGGCGTCTCGCAAAGAAGAACGTGCCGGGACGAAAAGGTGCTCTTTCCTTTCTCCTCCTCCTTTGCCCGAATGGTGGTGCTGTGTTGAAAGGCTTGGCCAGCGAAAAGCTCATCCAGCAAGTGTTTCTCTCCTGACGCCTTTCGCTGAGCGAGAGAGCTACACGGACACTTTCGACTCGGGGAAACAGCAAGAGAATGACTGTACGTCGAGCTGAGGAAAAGCCGTGCACAGCAGCCTGTGGCTGCGTGCAGTGTTCACGCTGAAGAGCGGCAAAGCTCCAAGCCATCGCTGCGCTTCAGTCCTGTCCGGACCACAGAAGGCGAAGAACGAAGCAGCTGGGCACCGGCTTCATGGGCTCAGTGGAGCGACTTGCAAATGTCCAGCCAAGAGCTGCTTCAACAAGCAGATTCAGCTGAGAATGCTCTGCCTGCTTCAACAAAGTAAGGCGCAGCCCTTGCACTGCAGCACACTGCCTGGCCAGAAACAGGTTCTTACACCTTCAGTGCTGCCGAGCCCACGCAGCTTGAGCACACCCAGAAGGACGCGTCCAGAAAGAAGGCGTTCTTCGAGTGCCTTGTCCTTCCTTGTTCTGTCTTTCATCTGCACCTGAAACAGTGGGTCTACGTGTTTTCCTTCCCAGGGAAAAGAACTTTCATTCTTGTCCAGGAGTCTATGGCTAAAATGGTGATTGCATGTCCCATATCCAATACAACCAAGGATTACTCCCGGAGGAAAGCTGCCAGGACAGATGGGTCTTGCTGGCTTTGACCACCCCTGGGCCACCTCTCATATTCTCCTGAAACAGTGGGGTACATGAAGGCATTGCCATACCTGATCATCCCTTGCCATGCAGAGCCCAGCCTTGCATTGCCTTACAGACACCTCTGTGTACCTCCCTTGCCCTTCCTATGTCTCCATTGCATGGCCTTGTTCACCAATCTCCCACCTTGACTTTCTTACCCCTTGTTTCCTGGTCTTGTCTTGCCTGCTTCTCCTATGACTCTCTTGGCCTTGCCTAAGTCTCTCTTGCCTTGCTTTGCAAAGCCAACACTTGCCTTGCCCTGCTACCCCTCTTTCCCTCGCCTAGTCTACCCACACCTACCCACCTTTGACTGGCCTATCCATCCGATCATCACCTTTTCTGCACCACCCCTCCATGCTCTTGTCTTGCCTTGGCCTGCCTACCCTTCCCTTGCCTTGCACTGCCTTGCATAACCCTTGCCCTTCTTGACATTTGTGCCCCTTTCCAACATGGCCTTGCTTTCCTTTGCCTACCCCTCCCAATCCCTGCTTTGCCTACAGATTCCTGGCCTTCTTTTGTCTACCACTCCTTTGCCTTTTGTGGGAACCAACAGCTGGTCTGAAGGCCTCACAGACATTTCCGTTGATACAATCATTTTGTACCCGTGAGAATTGCAGAAGCAAGAAGATAAACAACAGAAAGAAGTTGTAACAGCTGCAAAAGGGACGATACTGGCTGATGTTTAGCAAAGAATGTGTGTACACTATAGACAACCAATAGTATTGTATTATAGCAAAATAATAGTCCATGCACATGTAGCTAAAAAAGTGCATAAGAGAAGATGCATAAATAATACAAGTGGTTTTTTGCCATTGCTCGGGGCAGAGAGTGTATGTGTGTCGTGACCGTCTCAACAGCAACAGCCTTGCACTGCCTTTCATAACCAGCCCCTGCCTACTGCCTCCTTCCCTGGCCTTCCATGTCTTGTCTTCCTCTCCTTTGATTTAACTTGCTTCTCCTATCTCTCCCTTGCTTGCCTTACTCCACTGACCTTTCTGTGTTCTTGCCTTGACTTGCCTAGCTGTTCCTTGCTTCACATTGCTTTGTGTAAGCATTCCCTGTTTTTATTTGCCTACCCCTTTCTTGCCTGGCCTTTCCTTGCCTAGCCTTTCTTGTCTTTGCCTGCCCTCTGCATCACTGGACTTACCTTCCTATGCCCTGCCTTCCCTACAACTTCTGGGCCTTCTCTTGCCTCGCACTCATTGGCCCTACTTTGCTGCCTGCTCACTGCTCTTGCTTTGCTTTCCCTAACTTTCCCTTGACTTGACTAGAATTGCCTAAACTTGCTTTGACTGCATTGCCTTGCCTGCATGGAAGAAAAGGCAAGGCAGGGCAAAGCAAGGAAATCATAGGCAGGGCAGGGCAAGGGAGACATAGGCAAGAGAGACGTAGCCAAGGAAGGCAAAGCAAGGGTAGGCTAGGAAAAACCAGGCAATGGTACTGAAGGCAACGCAAGGCCAAGTGACTCATAATGCCTTTCCTTGGAATGCAAAGGTCTGAATCCCAGTGTTGGTGGAGCAGATGATAAGGTCCCATGGGGAAGTAAACTCAACTGAGACATTTCTCTCCTGGCACCTCTTGTGTAGGAGCAATTCTTAGATATATTCAATATTGGCGGTAGCACGCCAGTTCCTCAGAGAGGATGACAATGCTTTTCCATGGGAAGGAAAGCACCTAGCCCCAGTGTTTCAGGTGCACATAAGAAGCTGCCTAGTGGAGGTAAAGGGCAGCAGCAACTTTCTGTCCTGGCATATTTGGTGTAGAAGCACTGCCTTGATTTGTACAAGTATGGAGTTGCTACGCCCTATTTTCAAGGCAGTCTCCTGAAAAAGTCAATTTTGGCATGTCGTTTCCACTTCTGAAAGGTGGTCTTCTGAACTCTTGGCAGTAAGCCAAGACAAGCAGCTATGCTCATCCTTGGTGTGCAGCTGATTTAGACACCAGGGCAGGTAATGTCCAGTAACAGTGTTCTGGCACATTGGATGGGAGCAGTTCCTGGATGTTTTCTATTTTGGAGGAGGAGATCCCAGTTCTTCTGAGATGGGCTCATAGTTTCTCTCTTTGGCAAAGAAAGCAGTTTTGGATCTGCATGTAGGGTGTTCTCAGCGAATTAATGGCTTTTCCTCATGGGCAGTTCTGTGGGCTATAGCTGTTGAACTGTTAGAGAAGGAATGAAAAAGCCAAGCTGTTGAATAAATTTGCATCCTGCTGACTTTAGCAGCCCCTGATAAAATTCTGTTTGCATCCTGACTCTGTGAGACTGAAGGATTATGATGGTACTTAAAGCTGAGGAGGAAAGTGCACATAGAAGAGCATGTGAATTTAATGGCTCTTCCTAGTAGGCAGTTCTCTGGGCTAGAGCTGTTGAACTGTTAGAGAGGGAATGCAAGAGCCAAGCTTCTGAGCTCTTTTCCCTGCTACCTTTAAAGTATGAGCATTCCCTGGTGCTCTCCTATTTGGATAATAAGTTAGAGTGGGTTTCACATTCACTTTGAAGAATAGAAACAGCGCCATGTGAACCTGTGCCATCAGCTTTCCTTTCCAACTAAATGTTCCTACTTGCAATCTTGCAATTCTTACTTGCAATCATGCAGAGCACCGTGCTTGAGGCTGGTGCATTGAAGAAAATTAAATTAGGGCTGTATCAGTACAAAGGAGAGATTGCCATTTGCAAAACCTCGTTTCGCTTAAGTTAGTAATATTGTAAGTGTTAATTGAGTGGTCATTGGTTGCCTATCACCATCCTGATGCACTAATTTCATCAAGTGTAAATATTGGTCACAAAAGGTGCCCATTCAGCAACCTGTTGCTGTCTCCACATGGAAGTGTCTTCCGGACGAAATCAAAAGACATTCGAAGAGCCAGGATCCGCAAAGGAACAAACTATTGCCACATGAATGGTGCTGGGCGCCATGAGGAGCAGTTAACTTTAACCTGCGCGCTGTCAGCACTCAGAAGAACAACCCCAGCATGGCAGGGGGGACTTGCAAAAGAAGGAAAGGCCCCTCACCTAGCTATAAACCACCCAAAGTGCAGAGCCAAGTTGAAAACACCACTGCTCTCAAATCAACCGTGTCAGGACAAAAAGATTTCACTGATCTCCCCCTTCCAGGTACAAACTCTTATGTGCACCACACTCAGAGGGCAATGTGAGCTCCCCAGCGCTGTCTTTCACTCTCGCAGAGTCCAGATACTAACTTGTGAACATCCTACACAAACATTAGCTCATGAAAGTGCCAGCTTGAGCAAGAACAGCAGACCCTCCCATTGCACCCCCTTGTCATCCAGAGTGCGGCGGTTTGTTGAAAATCATGGACTCGGAAAGACCAATGCAGCAACTGCTTTTCTCTCTCCTACTGCCTTTCCCTGAGCGAGAGGTAGATGGATGATGTGGACTTAGTGGAACAGAAAGAGTATGACTGTACTTATAAGGGAGGAAAACCCCCCACAGCATACTGTGCTGTGTGCAGTACACGCTCTGAAAAGAGACAAAGCTGAATGCTGCCAGCGGGCTTCGGTTCTCAGACTGCTTGCATGGGCAGAGCTGCGGGCTCTTTTAAGGATGGAAACTGGCATCTGTGAGTGTAAAGAATGTGACTTTCCACACAGCTTAGAAGAAAGGTGCATAGCCCCAGTGAGAAGTGTGTACGTGAAAGACTGGCAGAAGAAGTCGCAGTCCAGCAAGGCTGGTATCTTTTTCTTTGTGCCAAATAGGCACCTTGGGAACATGAAAGTACTTGATGGTAGCCAAACTGACAGTGAAGGCACAGAACACCGTCGGGTGTGTGCAGTGTACAGACGCAATGTAAAAGCCCTGAGTACCATTTGACTGCAGTCATAGTGCAAGTTTGCAACTGTACCATGCAAGGCCAGTGAAAGCTTCCTGTGCGGCCACATTTTCGTATTGGAGCTCGCTAGCTGGAAGTGATTCGGTTTGTCTGCAGTATCCGCTCGACTGAATGTGATGTGTCACTGGAAAGAAAAGTACAGACCAGCAGTGCGTTTGATATGGTTCAGGGGCTGCAAAGGGAATGTACAGGCCACCTCTGGGATTTTGGTCTTTGTGCATTCCCATGGCAGCAGTTCCTGGATGTTTTTGTTCTACAGTTTAGGCTCAGTGAGAGAGAAAAAATGCGAGAGCACGCATAGCAGAGCCACAGGGAGAATTGCTGAGGTATGAGTTGCGTGCTGTTCAGATACTGCCGTACCAAAGGCCTACCTAAACACTGCTGCTGATCTAGCATGTCTTTCTGTAGCAAGACTTGTTGGTACTGCAAAACAGAAGATGCGTGAGGTCAAATGAATCTGGACAGAAAATTTCAGACGAGCAGCCTATGAGTGCATGATTGAAACAGTAAATTTAGGTGACAGAATAGATCGTGGCATCGATTTGCGTAGTGTTAATATTCTCTGAAGGGAATGCAAAAAGCCAAGATGTGTTTTCCATTCTAGCTGTTCCTGACAAAAACTGAGGAATAAAACTTTCGTTCTAGATGGAATGTAACATTCAGTTCCCAGGATTTTGCACTCCAAAGTTCAACAAAAGAGTTTCCACAAGAATCTTGAGAAGAAGCACAATCACTTCCACCTAGAGCTGGAAGAGGAAGAGGCAGCGGCACAAGCAAGTGCCCTTGAGCGTCCTCCTTCCGAATGCTAGAACGTCAATTCAGCAGGCAGGAGTGCAGCAGCCACCCTTCGTCTTGCAAGCCCATACGACGCGCACACCAGCCCGGTGCTCTGCGGCTTCGTCCTTCGCCTTTTCGAGCACGCCGTACCTTCATTCTCCCGGAGGCGAACAGCGGTCTGCTTCTCGCACGGAACGCTGTGTCGGCAGCCAAGCGCTCCAGTGCACTGCTTCTGCCCAAACACGCCTGGGCCCTGCACCTCTCCTTCCCAGCGCTACGTAGCAGCACAATCTGTCCCTCTTGCGATCCCAAGCTAAGCGGAAAGCTTCTCGGCTACGTCTCCCGCAGAGAGCTGTGCCAGGACAATAAGCTTGCAAGCACTTTGCTCCTGACACTAGTGGCAACAGGGATTCGCACCACCTTCCAGGAGCAGTCCTCTTGCCTTTTACAAGGTGCAAAAGCGCCCCCTCTGTGGCGGTGCTGTCTGCCCGGTCTTTCTCGGCTCGAAGCACCACGAGGCACACAAGACTCTCTCGCAAGGACCGAAATTCCCGATAGGCGTCTCTGCGCTTTCTGCAATGCTGCACGCACAAGCCCGGTGCTCTGAGGCTTCGTTCTTCGCCTTTCGTTGTCTGGGCAGAAGAGAAGCCGAGCGAGGCCATTGTGCTTTGCCGCTTGTCAGTGTGCTGTGCACGGTTTTTCCGCAGCTCGAGCTAGCGGGAGACCCCTTCGGTTTCGCGGCGTCCACACTACCCATGGTAGCTCTCGCTCAGCGAAACTTGAAGGGGAGAAGCACTTGCTGGATGAGTCTTTCAGTGTGCAGGACTTTGAAAACACAGCAGCGCAATCGGGGCCACGAGAAGGACCGCTGAGAAGTCGCTCTCGCACAGAGAACCGTGCCAGGATGACGAGCTCGCCCAGCATTTGCCCCTGACACTTGGGGAACTCGTAGCTGCCAGTGCCTTCCAGGGGCAGTCTGCTTTCTGTCATAACCTGCATAGGGCCCGTCAGATGGTGGTGCTGTCTGCCTTCTCCTTCTCGGCCAGAGTGTACTCTGGTGCACACTGCAGTCTGGCAAGGAGCAAAGATCTTCGGTAGACATCTCGCACAGGAGAAAGTTGCCAAGAAAGAACCACGTTCTTCATCAGCCCTCTTCATGTCCCGATTGGGGTGCTGCCTTCAAAGCCTTGCACGTTGAAAGACTTCTCCAGCAAGTGCTTCTCCCCTGGCGCACTTCGCTGAGTGAGAGCTGCATGGGCAGCGTGGACTCAGCGAAACCGAAAGGGTGTCGCTGTAGCTCGAGCTGAGCAAAGAAACCGTGCACGGTGCACCGTTGGTGGGTGCAGCATGCACGCGGAAAAGCAGCAAAGTTCACTGCCATCGCTGGCCTTCTCTTCAGTCCAGACCACTTAAGGCAAACAATTTAGCTGCAGAGCACTGGGCTTGCGTGTGCAGTGCACCAAATTGCCCAAGACCAGCAAGGGCTCGTTCACAAGCAGAGTCGGCTGAGAGCATTCTTGCTTGCTCCAGAAAGGAAGCCGCAGCTATAGTGCTTCATCCCACAGCGTGGACATAGGCACTTTCCTAGTTGTTCAGCCTTGCAGAGTCCCTGCAACTAGAGCTCAGCCAGGAGCAGGCGTCAAAGCAGAAGGCTTTCCTAAAGCACGCCTCTCCAACCAGCCTTCGGAAATCGCAAATGACACTGTGGCTCTGTGCCTTTCTTCTAAGACAGACGCCCACCTTGCTTTCACTCTCGCAGCTCCCTTGGCAGCCTCCAGCAGCTGCTTTCCTGGAGAACGGCCCGAGAAGTAGAAGCCAGGGCTGGGCTGCACCTTCGCCTTCCGCACGTAAGCGGCACCAGACTCACCGGTGCGCTCTGTTCTTCCCTCCTCCGCTGCATGCTACTACCATCGTGTTCTCGGAAAGACGGAGACTGAAGGGAAGCGCAAATGCTTCCACAGAGAGCTACAAGAGGAATAAGCAGCAGCAGCACAGGAAAGTGCCGTGGAACTTCCTCCTTCCCAAGGCTATAACGTCAATTCAGCAGGCAGGAGAGTGGCAGCCACGCTCGTCTTGCAGCCCGTACAACGAGCACGCGAGCCCGGCGCTCCGCGGCTTCGTTCTTCGCCTTTTCGAGCACGCCGTACCTTCGTTCCCCCGGAGGCGGACGGTCTTCTGCTTCTCGCCCGGAACACTGTGCCCGGCAGTGCAGCGCTTTCTGCGGCAAGCTGCAAAGCGCCCGTCAGATGGCGATGCTGTCTGCCCGCTCCTCGGCTCGAGTGTACTCCGGCGCACGCTGCCGTCTCGCAAGGAGCAAAGAGCTTCGGTAGACATCTCGCACAGGAGAAAGTTGCCAAGAAAGAACCACGTTCTTCATCAGCCCTCCTCATGTCCCGATTGAGGTGCTGCCTTCAAAGCCTTGCACATTGAAAGACTTCTCCAGCAAGTGCTTCTCCCCTGGCGCACTTCGCTGAGTGAGAGCTGCATGGGCAGCGTGGACTCAGCGAAACCGAAAGGGTGTCGCTGTAGCTCGAGCTGAGCAAAGAAACCGTGCACGGTGCACCGTTGGTGGGTGCAGCATGCACGCGGAAAAGCAGCAAAGTTCACTGCCATCGCTGGCCTTCTCTTCAGTCCAGACCACTTAAGGCAAACAATTTAGCTGCAGAGCACTGGGCTTGCGTGTGCAGTGCACCAAATTGCCCAAGACCAGCAAGGGCTCGTTCACAAGCAGAGTCGGCTGAGAGCATTCTTGCTTGCTCCAGAAAGGAAGCCGCAGCTATAGTGCTTCATCCCACAGCGTGGACATAGGCACTTTCCTAGTTGTTCAGCCTTGCAGAGTCCCTGCAACTAGAGCTCAGCCAGGAGCAGGCGTCAAAGCAGAAGGCTTTCCTAAAGCACGCCTCTCCAACCAGCCTTCGGAAATCGCAAATGACACTGTGGCTCTGTGCCTTTCTTCTAAGACAGACGCCCACCTTGCTTTCACTCTCGCAGCTCCCTTGGCAGCCTCCAGCAGCTGCTTTCCTGGAGAACGGCCCGAGAAGTAGAAGCCAGGGCTGGGCTGCACCTTCGCCTTCCGCACGTAAGCGGCACCAGACTCACCGGTGCGCTCTGTTCTTCCCTCCTCCGCTGCATGCTACTACCATCGTGTTCT
>NW_027183993.1:17500-25000 GCF_041296385.1 Aphelocoma coerulescens | reverse complement strand
ACGCTTACCGCCGGGGTAGACCTGTTAACTTCGCCCGGCTCCGCCCGGCCGGGCGCTTAGCGCCGGGCGACGCCGGTTGGCTTCGCCCGGCCCCGCCCGGCCCAATGCTTAGCGCCGGAGGATGCCTCTTGGCTTCGCCGGGCCCCGCCCGGCCGGGCGCTTAGCGCCGGGGGACGCCCCTTGGCTTCACCCGGCCCCGCCCGGCCGGGCGCTTAGCGCCGGGCCACGCCGGTTGGCTTCGCCCGGCTCCGCCCGGCCTAACGCTTAGCGCCGGGGGACGCCCCTTGGCTTCACCCGGCCCCGCCCGGCCGGGCGCTCAGCGCCGGGCCACGCCGGTTGGCTTCGCCCGGCCCCGCTCGGCCTAACGCTTAGCGCCGGGGTAGACCTGGTTGCTTCGCCCGGCCCCGCCCGGCTGGGCGCTTAGCGCCGGGGGACGCCCCTTGGCTTCACCCGGCCCCGCCCGGCCGGGCGCTCAGCGCCGGGCCACGCCGGTTGGCTTCGCCCGGCCCCGCTCGGCCTAACGCTTAGCGCCGGGGTGGACCTGGTTGCTTCGCCCGGCCCCGCCCGGCTGGGCGCTCAGCGCCGGGGGACGCCCCTTGGCTTCACCCGGCCCCGCCCGGCCTAACGCTTAGCGCCGGGGGACGCCCCTTGGCTTCACCCGGCCCCGCCCGGCCGGGCGCGCAGCGCCGGGCCACGCCGGTTGGCTTCGCCCGGCCCCGCCCGGCCTAACGCTTAGCGCCGGGGTAGACCTGGTTGCTTCGCCCGGCCCCGCCCGGCTGGGCGCTCAGCGCCGGGGGACGCCCCTTGGCTTCACCCGGCCCCGCCCGGCCTAACGCTTAGCGCCGGGGGACGCCCCTTGGCTTCACCCGGCCCCGCCCGGCCGGGCGCGCAGCGCCGGGCCACGCTGGTTGGCTTCGCCCGGCCCCGCTCGGCCTAACGCTTAGCGCCGGGGTAGACCTGGTTGCTTCGCCCGGTTCCGCCCGGCTGGGCGCTTAGCGCCGGCGGACACCTGTTGGCTTCTCCGGCTCCGCCCAGCCGGGTGCTTAACGCCGGCCGACGCTTGTTGGCTTTGCCAGGCCCCGCCCGGCCGGGCGCTTAGCGCCGGGCCACGCCTCTTGGCTTCGCCATGCCCCGCCCGGCTGGGCGCTTAGCACCGGGCGACGCCTGTTGGCTTCCCCCGTCCGGCCCTATGGGTTTGCCGTGTAGCTCTGGGCAGACCTCCTTCTCCAGGCCCCGCTTGGAACCCTAGTCACATGAGCGGCCCGTAGATTTGTTTCCTTTGTAGATTTCTCCTCCTGGAGCTCGGGGCCTGCCCCCTGCCCACCTCCCCTCCCCCCCACCCCCCCAATGTGGGTGGACCCGGCCTCCCCTCCTGGTGCTGGGGAGACCAGGTCTCGTCGATCGGACCCGCAGCCCCGGGACCCAGTCCAGGCCCGCGAGCACGTCTTGGGCGGCCAGCCCGCACGTCTGGCAGCCCCGCACGCACCCGCCACACACGGCAGCTCGCACGCGCTGGTCCCCCCCTCCCCCCCCCCCGCCCCGAAAGCTGGGACGTGAAGGCGAGTGACTTTCGGTCCCAGACGGCGGCGTCCCTTCTGGCTCCATGCCTGAGCGGCCGTCAGCGTCACCCCCTGCCGCGCGCTTCCCCAGCTCCAGCCCGCCCTGTCGCCACCCTGCCTGCAGCCCGCTCCCCATGCCACTGCCGGAGAGGGAAGGAGGGACTCTTTAGGAGCCGGCGGCGTTCCCGCCGCCTCCGTGCCAAAACGGCCAGCAGCATCCGCTCTCTAAGCCCGGCTCCCGGCCCTCGAAAGCCTGCCGTGCCCTTGCCCCACCTCCCACCTTGATTTCTGCATCTCTCACTCCCTCATCCGCCCGCCTCGCTTCCGTCCTGCCGCAGGCTTGACCGGGGCTGGGGGTAGGCAGGAAGGAACGCCATCGAACCGAGAGGCTCAGAGCGACCTGAACAGGATGCTTCTTCAAAAAGAGACAGTGCCAAGCATCCCGCCACCACCTCCAGACTGTCGCTGGCCCTACTTCTGCACCAGGCTCTCGGCCTGCTCGCCGAACACCCTGGCTGCCTCGGCACCCAAGTCCTCGCCCCCCTGCTGCTGCCGTCGCCGCCGTCCGAACTGGCTGATGGGACCCTGGGCAGGGGCGAGAAAAGTCTGAGGGTGGCGCCAGGGAGGCAGATGGTGGAGAGCAGGAGTGCCCCCAACCCTCGAGAGACAGGGCGACGGGAGGGAGGGGGACGGAGCGCATCTGCGGCAAGTGTGCGCGTCCATGCGCAGGCGTGCCTATGTCTGTGTGTGTCTGTCTGTGTCGATGAGTGTGCAGCTGTGGCCGTCCGCGGCAAAAAGAGAGGGGGGCGGCGGGGCTGTGAGTGGGTCTGAGAGTCCCTGTGTCTGCCTATCTCTCCGTGTGAACATGGGCCGGGGGCCGCCCGCTCCCTGCCAGCATCGGGCGCCTCGGCGCGGCGCCCCCGCGGCCCGCCGGAGCGGCGGCGGGGGCCGGGGACCTCGGCGGACCCTGAAAGAACCGGCCCGAAGGCGGCCGCCCGGCCCCGGCCCCGGCCCCGGCCCCGGCCGCCGGCCCCGGCCCCGGCCCCGGCCCCGGCCGCCGGCCCCGGCCCCGGCCCGGGCCCCCGCCCCGGCCCTCGCCGGCGGGCGGGGCTCGTCCCGCCGGGGCTCGCCCGCTGCCTGCCGGCCTCGGGCACCGGGGCGCGGCGCCCCCGCGGCCCCCCGAAGCGGCGGCGGGAGACGGGGACCTCGGCGGACCCCGAAAGAACCGGCCCGAAGGCGGCCGCCCGGTCCCCCCGGCCTCGGCCCCGGCCCCTCCTGGTGGGCGGGGCCAGTCGCGCCGGCGGCCATCGGCTTCGTTCCCTGTTCCTATGCACCTGCTTCCCCTCCCCGCTGTCTCCCTAGAGGTGCTCTGCTCTGGTGGGGCTGGGCGTGGTGCCCGGGGTGGGGTGGGGAGGGGCGTCCGTTTTGGTGCGTCAATGTGTGTGGGCTGGCCGAGCTAAGGGCACACGATCCTCCCGAGCGTGGCCGGCTGTGGTGTGGGCGCCCAAGAAAACGGAGTAAAATTCGCAAAGAATTTTTTTTTTCCCCAGGAAACTTCCTTGTTCCTAGCAGAAGAAAGATGTACTCGTTCAAAAATTAAAGGTTGAGTTTTGTCGAAAATACGTATTGGTCTTGAAACCGGGTTCTCAGGCGGGACAGGGCTGCTAGAGCCATACGGTTCCGGGGCGTTCCGGGGCTGTGGGGTTCCCCCGGCTCAGGGATGGCAGGAGGATGCCTTGTCTCCGGGGTCGGCTGCGGCCACCAGCGGTTGCCGGAGCCGTCAGCGTACTGTCCCGGCAGCGTCCGGCCAGAGGGCGAACAGGTCTACCCGGATCCGGGCTCGGCCGCGGCCGCCGGCCGTGCCACGAAACCGCCCGCGTGGCTCCCCTGGCGGCGCCCGGTCTCGGCGTGAACAGGTCTACCCGGCCCGGGGACGGCTCCGGGCGGACAGGTCTACCCGGATCCGGGCCCGGCCGCGGCCGCCGCCCGGCCCTCGCCGGCGGGCGGGGCTCGTCCCGCCGGGGCTCGCCCGCTGCCTGCCGGCCTCGGGCACCTGGGCGCGGCGCCCCCGCGGCCCCCCGAAGCGGCGGCGGGAGACGGGGACCTCGGCGGACCCCGAAAGAACCGGCCCGAAGGCGGCCGCCCGGTCCCCCCGGCCTCGGCCCCGGCCCCTCCTGGTGGGCGGGGCCAGTCGCGCCGGCGGCCATCGGCTTCGTTCCCTGTTCCTATGCACCTGCTTCCCCTCCCCGCTGTCTCCCTAGAGGTGCTCTGCTCTGGTGGGGCTGGGCGTGGTGCCCGGGGTGGGGTGGGGAGGGGCGTCCGTTTTGGTGCGTCAATGTGTGTGGGCTGGCCGAGCTAAGGGCACACGATCCTCCCGAGCGTGGCCGGCTGTGGTGTGGGCGCCCAAGAAAACGGAGTAAAATTCGCAAAGAATTTTTTTTTTCCCCAGGAAACTTCCTTGTTCCTAGCAGAAGAAAGATGTACTCGTTCAAAAATTAAAGGTTGAGTTTTGTCGAAAATACGTATTGGTCTTGAAACCGGGTTCTCAGGCGGGACAGGGCTGCTAGAGCCATACGGTTCCGGGGCGTTCCGGGGCTGTGGGGTTCCCCCGGCTCAGGGATGGCAGGAGGATGCCTTGTCTCCGGGGTCGGCTGCGGCCACCAGCGGTTGCCGGAGCCGTCAGCGTACTGTCCCGGCAGCGTCCGGCCAGAGGGCGAACAGGTCTACCCGGATCCGGGCTCGGCCGCGGCCGCCGGCCGTGCCACGAAACCGCCCGCGTGGCTCCCCTGGCGGCGCCCGGTCTCGGCGTGAACAGGTCTACCCGGCCCGGGGACGGCTCCGGGCGGACAGGTCTACCCGGATCCGGGCCCGGCCCCGGCCGCCGCCCGGCCCTCGCCGGCGGGCGGGGCTCGTCCCGCCGGGGCTCGCCCGCTGCCTGCCGGCCTCGGGCACCTGGGCGCGGCGCCCCCGCGGCCCCCCGAAGCGGCGGCGGGAGACGGGGACCTCGGCGGACCCCGAAAGAACCGGCCCGAAGGCGGCCGCCCGGTCCCCCCGGCCTCGGCCCCGGCCCCTCCTGGTGGGCGGGGCCAGTCGCGCCGGCGGCCATCGGCTTCGTTCCCTGTTCCTATGCACCTGCTTCCCCTCCCCGCTGTCTCCCTAGAGGTGCTCTGCTCTGGTGGGGCTGGGCGTGGTGCCCGGGGTGGGGTGGGGAGGGGCGTCCGTTTTGGTGCGTCAATGTGTGTGGGCTGGCCGAGCTAAGGGCACACGATCCTCCCGAGCGTGGCCGGCTGTGGTGTGGGCGCCCAAGAAAACGGAGTAAAATTCGCAAAGAATTTTTTTTTTCCCCAGGAAACTTCCTTGTTCCTAGCAGAAGAAAGATGTACTCGTTCAAAAATTAAAGGTTGAGTTTTGTCGAAAATACGTATTGGTCTTGAAACCGGGTTCTCAGGCGGGACAGGGCTGCTAGAGCCATACGGTTCCGGGGCGTTCCGGGGCTGTGGGGTTCCCCCGGCTCAGGGATGGCAGGAGGATGCCTTGTCTCCGGGGTCGGCTGCGGCCACCAGCGGTTGCCGGAGCCGTCAGCGTACTGTCCCGGCAGCGTCCGGCCAGAGGGCGAACAGGTCTACCCGGATCCGGGCTCGGCCGCGGCCGCCGGCCGTGCCACGAAACTGCCCGCGTGGCTCCCCTGGCGGCGCCCGGTCTCGGCGTGAACAGGTCTACCCGGCCCGGGGAAGGCTCCGGGCGGACAGGTCTACCCGGATCCGGGCCCGGCCGCGGCCGCCGGCCGCGCCCCGAAACCGTCGGCGTGGCGCCGCGGTGGTGCCCGGTCGCGGGGCGAACAGGTCTACCCAGCTCCGGCGGGACTTAGGCAAATTTCGGCAGGGGCCGGGTAGACCTGTTGCCCCACCCGTCCTGGAAGTTCACCAAGGGGTCGCTGTTTCTGGCTGCCTCCAGTTGCGTCATGGTAGGAGGCGGCGTGCGCCAGCGCACCGCCCCGGTCAAGTACGATTGGTTCTCTTGGAGGCGTCCGGGGCCTTGGACTCGTCTGTCCGTATTATGGGAGCGGGTGATGGGCCGTGTCCCCGCAGGCTGGCGGTGCCTGTGTCGAAGGTCGAGAGCGGCGGCCGCGCGCGCGGTTGCCAGAACGAAGAGTGTCGAATAAGCGGGATATGAGTCGCGTGGCTTTTATCCTGGTTTCACAGCCCCAGTTGATGGGAAAGGCCGAAAAAGAGAGAGACTGTGTGAGCCGCTTGTCGGCCTAGGTGGGGTGGCGAGAGACCCGTGAGTGTATCCTCCCTCCGACCCTGGCGGCTGCCGACTCCGTGCAGGGGGGCCGCAGGGGAAAGTCCGGTGGTGGCCGAGGCGGCGGCGCCTCGTTCCTTTTCTGCCCGGCCTTAAGCCGGTGCCCGCTCGGCGGGCTCGGTTTTCGGCTGTCAGTCTGGTGCGGTGGCTGGCAGCCGGTGGGGTGGACGCGGCCGGGGCGCGCTCTGTTTCGCGGAGCCCCGACGGGGCTTTTCCCGGCCCTTCCCTGAGAGCTCCGAGGATGGGCCCAGTTGGCCGAGGTGGCGGCGCCCCGTTCCCGGCTCCCGACCTGTGCTTGGTGTGTCGGCGGTGCCACGGGGACGCTCCGGTGGGGCGTGCGGCCTTGCCTCCGGCCTCGCCCGGTTGGCCGAGGGGCTCGGTGACGGGAGTCGCCCGATGTTGTGGCGGGGCGGCGGCGCCTCGCCCCCCCCCCCGCTGTGTGTTGAAGTCGTCCCCCTTCCTCGGCCCTAAGCTGGGGAACCCGCGTAGCGGGCGGGAAGGTCTCAGGGGCGGCGGCCGGCCTGCGGTGGCCGGCTGCCGAGAGCGGACCGGAAGCCCGACAAGAGAGAGCCCTGTGAGAATGCTTGCCGGCGAGGCGGCGGCGCCTCGCCCTTCCTTGTTTTCGGCCGGCATCGACTGAGCCGCGACGCTGGGGCGGCCCGTGGTGTCGGGCCTGTCCCGGCTGCCGTGGTTGCCGGTGGGCTGGGTTGCGAGAAGGTCCGCTGTTTCAGGCGTGTGTGCCGGCTTGTGCGGTTGCACTGGGGGGGTGCCTGCCCCGGCCTTACGCTGTTTGTTTTTTTTTTTTTTCTCGCGGCCTTAAGCCGCCGCGGCACGACGGAGAAGCGCGGCACAAAGGCGCGCGGGCCACGAACGCCGAAAGGGAGAGAGACGAGAAGGAGGCGTTCTTTGAGAGGTCGTTGGGATTAAAGGGGGGGGGAGTGAGAGGCGCGCGCCTCGCCCCCCAGGCCCGCGGCCCCCGTGGGTAGCACGGGGTTATGTGACGCGCGCTGTCGTGCCTTTTTTTTTTCCCCTCCGCTGTTTGCCGTTCCCCCTGGCTTTTCCGGAGGGAAAGCCGATCGCCGCGAGGCGGGCGAAAGCCGGTGGCCCGTGGGCATGGTCGGTGGCGCTTTCTCGCACGCTCGGAAGGGTTCCGTGGGGCCGGGAGCGTGGCCTGCCGTGGCCTCCTCCCGCCGTGGTCCCGTCCCGATGTTGTCTCGCTAATAAAAGGGAATCGTTGTCCGCAGCCGGGGTTGGGTGGCGGCACCTCCCCGCGCTTTCTCCGCTGTGACCGATGCGAAAGCTCTGCTGCAAAGTGGCGCTCGGGTGCGTCGGGGAGGCTCGGCGGCGCCAAGCCGTGGGGAGGGCCTCTCGGGGACGTGTCCCGCACGCGGAAAAGCAGCCCTGCTGCGTCCGTCTGCCCGCTGCCCGCCTGGAAGCGTGGTGTGGTGCGCGCTTTGGGCTGCCGATGTCCCAGGACCGAGGCCGCGGGGCCTTCTTTCGCTCCTCTTTTCTCGGCTGATCGATGAGGCTTTTCGGGTCGCGTCGGAAAGGGCCCCCGGCGGGCCGGCTCTTCCGGGGCTCTCTGTAATGGGGAAGCCACGGCGGAGTCCGGTGCTCGGGCAGGGCGGTCTCCTTTCCA
>NW_027183993.1:0-5000 GCF_041296385.1 Aphelocoma coerulescens | reverse complement strand
GCTTCGCCTGGCCCCGCCCAGCTTAACGCTTACCGCCGGGGTAGACCTGTTAACTTCGCCCGGCTCCGCCCGGCCGGGCGCTTAGCGCCGGGCGACGCCGGTTGGCTTCGCCCGGCCCCGCCCGGCCCAATGCTTAGCGCCGGAGGATGCCTCTTGGCTTCGCCGGGCCCCGCCCGGCCGGGCGCTTAGCGCCGGGGGACGCCCCTTGGCTTCACCCGGCCCCGCCCGGCCGGGCGCTTAGCGCCGGGCCACGCCGGTTGGCTTCGCCCGGCTCCGCCCGGCCTAACGCTTAGCGCCGGGGGACGCCCCTTGGCTTCACCCGGCCCCGCCCGGCCGGGCGCTCAGCGCCGGGCCACGCCGGTTGGCTTCGCCCGGCCCCGCTCGGCCTAACGCTTAGCGCCGGGGTAGACCTGGTTGCTTCGCCCGGCCCCGCCCGGCTGGGCGCTTAGCGCCGGGGGACGCCCCTTGGCTTCACCCGGCCCCGCCCGGCCGGGCGCTCAGCGCCGGGCCACGCCGGTTGGCTTCGCCCGGCCCCGCTCGGCCTAACGCTTAGCGCCGGGGTGGACCTGGTTGCTTCGCCCGGCCCCGCCCGGCTGGGCGCTCAGCGCCGGGGGACGCCCCTTGGCTTCACCCGGCCCCGCCCGGCCTAACGCTTAGCGCCGGGGGACGCCCCTTGGCTTCACCCGGCCCCGCCCGGCCGGGCGCGCAGCGCCGGGCCACGCCGGTTGGCTTCGCCCGGCCCCGCCCGGCCTAACGCTTAGCGCCGGGGTAGACCTGGTTGCTTCGCCCGGCCCCGCCCGGCTGGGCGCTCAGCGCCGGGGGACGCCCCTTGGCTTCACCCGGCCCCGCCCGGCCTAACGCTTAGCGCCGGGGGACGCCCCTTGGCTTCACCCGGCCCCGCCCGGCCGGGCGCGCAGCGCCGGGCCACGCTGGTTGGCTTCGCCCGGCCCCGCTCGGCCTAACGCTTAGCGCCGGGGTAGACCTGGTTGCTTCGCCCGGTTCCGCCCGGCTGGGCGCTTAGCGCCGGCGGACACCTGTTGGCTTCTCCGGCTCCGCCCAGCCGGGTGCTTAACGCCGGCCGACGCTTGTTGGCTTTGCCAGGCCCCGCCCGGCCGGGCGCTTAGCGCCGGGCCACGCCTCTTGGCTTCGCCATGCCCCGCCCGGCTGGGCGCTTAGCACCGGGCGACGCCTGTTGGCTTCCCCCGTCCGGCCCTATGGGTTTGCCGTGTAGCTCTGGGCAGACCTCCTTCTCCAGGCCCCGCTTGGAACCCTAGTCACATGAGCGGCCCGTAGATTTGTTTCCTTTGTAGATTTCTCCTCCTGGAGCTCGGGGCCTGCCCCCTGCCCACCTCCCCTCCCCCCCACCCCCCCAATGTGGGTGGACCCGGCCTCCCCTCCTGGTGCTGGGGAGACCAGGTCTCGTCGATCGGACCCGCAGCCCCGGGACCCAGTCCAGGCCCGCGAGCACGTCTTGGGCGGCCAGCCCGCACGTCTGGCAGCCCCGCACGCACCCGCCACACACGGCAGCTCGCACGCGCTGGTCCCCCCCCTCCCCCCCCCCGCCCCGAAAGCTGGGACGTGAAGGCGAGTGACTTTCGGTCCCAGACGGCGGCGTCCCTTCTGGCTCCATGCCTGAGCGGCCGTCAGCGTCACCCCCTGCCGCGCGCTTCCCCAGCTCCAGCCCGCCCTGTCGCCACCCTGCCTGCAGCCCGCTCCCCATGCCACTGCCGGAGAGGGAAGGAGGGACTCTTTAGGAGCCGGCGGCGTTCCCGCCGCCTCCGTGCCAAAACGGCCAGCAGCATCCGCTCTCTAAGCCCGGCTCCCGGCCCTCGAAAGCCTGCCGTGCCCTTGCCCCACCTCCCACCTTGATTTCTGCATCTCTCACTCCCTCATCCGCCCGCCTCGCTTCCGTCCTGCCGCAGGCTTGACCGGGGCTGGGGGTAGGCAGGAAGGAACGCCATCGAACCGAGAGGCTCAGAGCGACCTGAACAGGATGCTTCTTCAAAAAGAGACAGTGCCAAGCATCCCGCCACCACCTCCAGACTGTCGCTGGCCCTACTTCTGCACCAGGCTCTCGGCCTGCTCGCCGAACACCCTGGCTGCCTCGGCACCCAAGTCCTCGCCCCCCTGCTGCTGCCGTCGCCGCCGTCCGAACTGGCTGATGGGACCCTGGGCAGGGGCGAGAAAAGTCTGAGGGTGGCGCCAGGGAGGCAGATGGTGGAGAGCAGGAGTGCCCCCAACCCTCGAGAGACAGGGCGACGGGAGGGAGGGGGACGGAGCGCATCTGCGGCAAGTGTGCGCGTCCATGCGCAGGCGTGCCTATGTCTGTGTGTGTCTGTCTGTGTCGATGAGTGTGCAGCTGTGGCCGTCCGCGGCAAAAAGAGAGGGGGGCGGCGGGGCTGTGAGTGGGTCTGAGAGTCCCTGTGTCTGCCTATCTCTCCGTGTGAACATGGGCCGGGGGCCGCCCGCTCCCTGCCAGCATCGGGCGCCTCGGCGCGGCGCCCCCGCGGCCCGCCGGAGCGGCGGCGGGGGCCGGGGACCTCGGCGGACCCTGAAAGAACCGGCCCGAAGGCGGCCGCCCGGCCCCGGCCCCGGCCCCGGCCCCGGCCGCCGGCCCCGGCCCCGGCCCCGGCCCCGGCCGCCGGCCCCGGCCCCGGCCCGGGCCCCCGCCCCGGCCCTCGCCGGCGGGCGGGGCTCGTCCCGCCGGGGCTCGCCCGCTGCCTGCCGGCCTCGGGCACCGGGGCGCGGCGCCCCCGCGGCCCCCCGAAGCGGCGGCGGGAGACGGGGACCTCGGCGGACCCCGAAAGAACCGGCCCGAAGGCGGCCGCCCGGTCCCCCCGGCCTCGGCCCCGGCCCCTCCTGGTGGGCGGGGCCAGTCGCGCCGGCGGCCATCGGCTTCGTTCCCTGTTCCTATGCACCTGCTTCCCCTCCCCGCTGTCTCCCTAGAGGTGCTCTGCTCTGGTGGGGCTGGGCGTGGTGCCCGGGGTGGGGTGGGGAGGGGCGTCCGTTTTGGTGCGTCAATGTGTGTGGGCTGGCCGAGCTAAGGGCACACGATCCTCCCGAGCGTGGCCGGCTGTGGTGTGGGCGCCCAAGAAAACGGAGTAAAATTCGCAAAGAATTTTTTTTTTCCCCAGGAAACTTCCTTGTTCCTAGCAGAAGAAAGATGTACTCGTTCAAAAATTAAAGGTTGAGTTTTGTCGAAAATACGTATTGGTCTTGAAACCGGGTTCTCAGGCGGGACAGGGCTGCTAGAGCCATACGGTTCCGGGGCGTTCCGGGGCTGTGGGGTTCCCCCGGCTCAGGGATGGCAGGAGGATGCCTTGTCTCCGGGGTCGGCTGCGGCCACCAGCGGTTGCCGGAGCCGTCAGCGTACTGTCCCGGCAGCGTCCGGCCAGAGGGCGAACAGGTCTACCCGGATCCGGGCTCGGCCGCGGCCGCCGGCCGTGCCACGAAACCGCCCGCGTGGCTCCCCTGGCGGCGCCCGGTCTCGGCGTGAACAGGTCTACCCGGCCCGGGGACGGCTCCGGGCGGACAGGTCTACCCGGATCCGGGCCCGGCCGCGGCCGCCGCCCGGCCCTCGCCGGCGGGCGGGGCTCGTCCCGCCGGGGCTCGCCCGCTGCCTGCCGGCCTCGGGCACCTGGGCGCGGCGCCCCCGCGGCCCCCCGAAGCGGCGGCGGGAGACGGGGACCTCGGCGGACCCCGAAAGAACCGGCCCGAAGGCGGCCGCCCGGTCCCCCCGGCCTCGGCCCCGGCCCCTCCTGGTGGGCGGGGCCAGTCGCGCCGGCGGCCATCGGCTTCGTTCCCTGTTCCTATGCACCTGCTTCCCCTCCCCGCTGTCTCCCTAGAGGTGCTCTGCTCTGGTGGGGCTGGGCGTGGTGCCCGGGGTGGGGTGGGGAGGGGCGTCCGTTTTGGTGCGTCAATGTGTGTGGGCTGGCCGAGCTAAGGGCACACGATCCTCCCGAGCGTGGCCGGCTGTGGTGTGGGCGCCCAAGAAAACGGAGTAAAATTCGCAAAGAATTTTTTTTTTCCCCAGGAAACTTCCTTGTTCCTAGCAGAAGAAAGATGTACTCGTTCAAAAATTAAAGGTTGAGTTTTGTCGAAAATACGTATTGGTCTTGAAACCGGGTTCTCAGGCGGGACAGGGCTGCTAGAGCCATACGGTTCCGGGGCGTTCCGGGGCTGTGGGGTTCCCCCGGCTCAGGGATGGCAGGAGGATGCCTTGTCTCCGGGGTCGGCTGCGGCCACCAGCGGTTGCCGGAGCCGTCAGCGTACTGTCCCGGCAGCGTCCGGCCAGAGGGCGAACAGGTCTACCCGGATCCGGGCTCGGCCGCGGCCGCCGGCCGTGCCACGAAACCGCCCGCGTGGCTCCCCTGGCGGCGCCCGGTCTCGGCGTGAACAGGTCTACCCGGCCCGGGGACGGCTCCGGGCGGACAGGTCTACCCGGATCCGGGCCCGGCCCCGGCCGCCGCCCGGCCCTCGCCGGCGGGCGGGGCTCGTCCCGCCGGGGCTCGCCCGCTGCCTGCCGGCCTCGGGCACCTGGGCGCGGCGCCCCCGCGGCCCCCCGAAGCGGCGGCGGGAGACGGGGACCTCGGCGGACCCCGAAAGAACCGGCCCGAAGGCGGCCGCCCGGTCCCCCCGGCCTCGGCCCCGGCCCCTCCTGGTGGGCGGGGCCAGTCGCGCCGGCGGCCATCGGCTTCGTTCCCTGTTCCTATGCACCTGCTTCCCCTCCCCGCTGTCTCCCTAGAGGTGCTCTGCTCTGGTGGGGCTGGGCGTGGTGCCCGGGGTGGGGTGGGGAGGGGCGTCCGTTTTGGTGCGTCAATGTGTGTGGGCTGGCCGAGCTAAGGGCACACGATCCTCCCGAGCGTGGCCGGCTGTGGTGTGGGCGCCCAAGAAAACGGAGTAAAATTCGCAAAGAATTTTTTTTTTCCCCAGGAAACTTCCTTGTTCCTAGCAGAAGAAAGATGTACTCGTTCAAAAATTAAAGGTTGAGTTTTGTCGAA